>NW_003163275.1:0-12469 GCF_000004985.1 Naegleria gruberi
ACAAATAAAGTAATAAGTGTTATAATTAGTCAAGATTTTATTAAATCAATTATAGAAGGTCCTATTTATGATTTGGAAATATTTAAAATTATTAATTTATTATTTGATGAATTATATTTAAATTATTTTGATAAATATAGTAATAATATATTTAATAATATTTCACATAATCCTAATGATTTAATTTCTAAAAATAATTATAATAAAATATTAAATATTTTAATATGTTGTACTGATAATAATTTTAAAAAACAAAATTTAATGTATAATTTAATTAAATTTCATTTAAATTATTGTAAATATAAATTTGGATATATTCAATCAAATTTAGAATGTTCAAATGAATATTCTAAAAATTTATTTTTAAAATTTAATTATGAAATTAAATCAATTGTTAATTATAATAATTTTAATTATCAAAATGAAAATGATGAATTAATTTATCCATTAAAAAATAAAATTGAATATCCACATGAAAATATTTATTTACTTTGGAATTATAATATTTAATATAAATTAATATAAATTAAAATAAATATTTAATAAAATTAATATTTAAATATTTAATATAAAAATAATAATTTATTTTTCAAATAAAATTAACATAAATTAGGATTAAAACCAACAGGTTCAGATAAAATAACTTCTTCAAAAGTTAAAGCTTGTAAATAAACTTGTAAATTTAATTTAAAACATTGAGGTGATTGAGAATGGAAATGAACATTATTAATTCTTAAACATAAACCAACTTTATAAAAAATATCAGCACAAATAGGTGGAATTAAATCACCTAATGTAAATGTATGTTGATATATCATTTCATTATTTGCTTTCATTATAATATTAGCTGTGTGTTGATTTAAATTAATTGATAAAATAGTTTCAGCTTTACCATATAAATTTTGTGATAAAATCTTTTTAGAAATTTCAAATGAACATTTAAATTTCTTTACATCTTGTTGACTATTATCATATGCACAATTAGCTGATACTCCTCTCATTCTATTAGAATATTGTCCATTTGATGTTGTTATTGTTGTAATATTATTATTATTAGCAATAAGATGATGATTATGAGGCTTATTATTGTTACTTGATAATAAAATTAAAGGTGAAATAAATGCTCTTTTACCAAGTGCTTCAATTCTTAATTTTGGATTGGATATTGTTTGAACATTATCAACAATTAATAAACCATTATTATTATTATTATTAGTGGTACTACTAGTTACACCTGTTATTACTGCTAATATAGTGACAGTAAATATTAAGGTAATAAGAGTGATTGTATTCATATTTTTTTAAGGATGATATCTTCAGAAAATGTGAGATATTTCTTTGGACTTTTTGATTTTTATTGCAATTATGATCAATGTTTTTGTTTTTTATATGGATTTTCATTCTCCTTCTCGGACTTTCGCTTGGTTTTGTCATTTTCGTCTGTGAGAGTACTGGTAGAATTAAAGATTTGATCATAATCAAATGTGTCAATACTTGGGTTCAATCCAATTATTTGCAGGCATTGTTCTGCAGATGGTCTACTTTTTCTTTCAATTTTAATCATCTCTTTTATCAATTCATGTAATTTGATGTGAACAATATCAAAATACTCTTCTTTAACTCTGGGATTTGTTATTTTTGATAATAGTGCATGTTTTTCAAGTAACCTTCCCAATAAAATCTCCATAAAAACCTTTCCCAATGAATAAATATCAGATTTTGGATGAATACAATGATCTTGACCTTTTCCTTTTTCAGGTGGATTATAGAAATATGTACCACTAGTTGATTGTAATAACTCATCATGAACATCATATGCCAAATCATCAGTTACAGTTAAAAAGCTCTTTGATAATTCAAAATCAATAAACTTAGCTCTATTTCTGAAAATAACAATATTATTTGGTTTAATATCATTGTGTATTACCTTCTGTTCATGTAAATGTTTCAATTCACTCAATAATTGTATAATTAATTCTAATTTAGATATATTAAACCTAGCAGAAATATTGTCCACTTTCAACACTTCTCCTGCAAGAGATAACTCAAATTTACAACCTAATATTCTGTCACCCTCTCTTGTTGTCACTTTTTCTTGATTGAAACATAGTGAACAAAAAGTATTACTTAAACTCTCAGAGTGTTTCAAAATCTTTACATAATAAGATACATTTTCATTGTTTGATGATACTGCTACAAATAACTGCTTGTAATGTAAATTTACATGTATATTTGATAGAGTTATTAGAATATTATCTTGTCCTTTCATGAATATTAATTGATCATTTACCTTATAATCAAGTTTAGAATCTATCATATGAGACTTTTTAAGAGTAGAAAAAGAAGCAACATCATTTAAGGAGCATTGTATAATGTTAGATAGTATTTTCTCCTCCTCACTCAGTGCATATTGTGAAGCTGTCATTATGAAAGAAAACAATAAATGATTCTTGTCTTGTTCATTTTCGTTTTTTACATCAAGAGGAAAGGTTCCAATGTTAAGTAACGTGTATTGAAAAGTTGTTGGGTTAGAATCATTCACTAAAATTTCTGTTCTATTATTTGGGAAACCTTTAATTCCAATAATACGAACAAATTTCTCATCTTTTAAAAAGAAGTATGTTACAAGTATTTTGACATTCTCCATAATTGAATATTCTATTTTTGGGTTTAAATTTATCATGGTAGAGCTATGGATAACCCTTAATATGGTAATTGCTTTAACTAGATCAGTAATGTGAGTACTATCATGTTTAGTTGTGTCTTCAATAAAGTTTAATCTTTTGAATTTTCTATCTTCGTAGTTGTAATTCATTGTTTCTATGGCAGATATTTCATTTGATGGACCAATTAAGGAACTAAGCAGACCAAACACTTCTTCAGAAAATGGCTCTTGTGGGAAATGATTAAACGTATTTATACTGATATTTCTATATTAAATAACTAAACAGTTTCTGTTGTTGAATATATACTTACTCGTTTCGTTTAAAATTAAATAAGCTTGTTAGTTGTAATAATTTTGTAAACTTGTTATCAACACTCTTTAATGTATTAGATTTTGGATTAGTGAAACATGAAATTAATTGCAATACTGTTTCTGGAGATATTGGTAAATCGAATCTATCCAACAATGTTATTGTTGTTGAAGTTATACCATTTCCAACTTCTTCCCCCATCACAATATTATCAACCAATTTATCAATTTCATTTCTAAACTCTTTAATGATGAATACATGTTCTTTAGCAGCTGAAAGACATACATCAACTTCATCGGAAAACTCAATATCCAATATTCTAGATACAGCTAGCAACTTTCGTTTCTCTACTAAATTGTTTGTACACCACGACTTTGGAAGTGTAAATGTGGCTAATTGTTCCTTAATGTTTTCGGGTGAAAAGGATTTCTCGAATAAACTCATAAATTTGTCATCAAACTCTTGAGCCATTTTTTTTTAAAATAAAGTGTTTGCCTTAATTTCCAAATTGCCAAACCTTCTCTGAAATTTCTACTAGTGTTAAATTCTTGAGCTTTAGCATGTTGACTTGATAAAGAAAACCACGTTTTTTCTGAAATTCCTGCTCAAGAATTTAACACTAGTAGAGTGTGACCTTAGCACTCTTTGTGTTGGATGGAGAGGCACCATTAGCATTTACATTTACAACTTGAGAAAGAGGTGGAGGTGGTGGAGCAGTTGTACTCTTCTTTTCCTTCGTTTGTTTGATTGCATTTTCGAGACCAACCTCCTTTTCCAATTGAGAAAATTCTTCCAATTCTTTGAATTTTTCAACATCTGGCAAATCAATAGTTGCTTCTTCTTCTAATTTTGCCAAAATATCTGAATGCTTGATGGTTTGTTGAGAAGGACGTCTTGAAACCTTCTTTGGTTTGGAACTCAACTTTCTTTGAATGAGTTGGTTATTAGATTGTTGAATTACCTCTTGAGTTGAAGCGACTGGAGTAGTGATAGTACTAGATGTAACTTCCTTCTTATTGTTTGCATCTTCCTTACTACTTGGTTTGATTAAGGAATTGTATGCATTTCCAGAAAAGTTTCTAAACTTCTTCATCTTTAAACGTTCTACAATGAGTCCTGAAATTTCAGCAGGTTTTGATTGCTTTTCTGGTGTTGCAGTAGTTGTTGGTTGAGTGGCAACATTGTTAGTAATTACTTTGTCGATTTTGGAGTAAGTTTAGTTGTAGCAACTGGCTCTTTGACAGGTTTAGGAGGTGATTGGATGACAGTTTCATTTGGAATCTTCTTTGTTTCTTCAATAATTGGATTGATTGGTTTGGTGATGACAGGTTTGTTATCTTGTTCTGCGGGTTTCTTTTCAACAATTGGTGTTGGCTCACTGATGACAACTTTAGGTTTGATGATGACAACCATTGGAGATTCTTGTTCTAGCTGGTTCCAAGTCAACTTTAGAAGAAGTTCTGTTTTGTGTTTCTTGAAAATACAATGTAATTTATAACCTAAGAAGCTATCACCATAATTCATGAAGAAGTAATAAAGTTGAGAAATAACAATAATATTGTGTTATTATAATACTAGTATCTGCACGACAACATTTAACAGTTCAAAAAAGCAGAAATATGTTATATACCGAAATTTTGAATTAGGGTAATTTAACGAATTTATAACGTTGGAATACAATAACTATACGTTATCCAATACTTGTACTTACGTTAGAATATTATCATATGTTTTTATTACATGCACAACTACTGCGAACAAACAACTGGTAATAACAATACACATATTGGCCCAGTGTAAGTAGCGCTACACAATGGTTAAGTCTAGAACATATGTTGACATAATCCTTTGTTCAAATACACTAGGATCCTTTATAGTGATATAATATGTTTGGTGCTCTGTTACATGCAAAGGTGTTAAATACTTTAGATAGCCCACAACCTTTGTTAATTCTAGTACCCAGAGTTTACCAGGGTTAATAGTGTATAAGGTATTACTACTTGAACACCAAATACTATTTACACAAAATGCAACCTATTTATCCAATTTGGTATCTTTCCTTTTACATTGTATTTATTGGTTGAAATTTAACTATCTTGGAGGAAACGTTGTTCGGAAGATTTTTGACTTTCAAATGGACTACTCTGTGGTGGGTGTTACACAATACTGTAGTGCAGGGCCAAGCCTTGTTCAATACAGCCACCCAGTCTACAGTATTTCTAAACAAAACACTATGTTTGTTGAAAATTCTTATTCTAATTTCATTCTATAATATCAATTCCAAGAAAAAACGAGACAATGACGGATCCAAAATTACTTATTACTAATATCAATACCAGCCTTTCTCAATTCAAACAAGTAACCCAATCTTGTATGATAAATAAATTCCAAAGCTTTGTATCATTCCACATATTGAGATATGAGTTTCCTCCAAACCCTAAGTGAGCTTTCACATATGTCTGTGGCATCATTAACTGTTGTAGGCCGAGCAATATTATCTATGCCCATGAAACACTTTCCTAAGGTCTCTTAAACATTCACTTAGAATTACAATATTAGCAGTTCATTCGAAAATGAAAGCAGCTTGAAGAAGAGGAAGAAACATAATTCGTCTTGAATTTTATTTAAAACTCTTGGAAATTCAAGTAATAATAATAATTAATTTCTCTTATTTGGTTTAATTTTCATTGATTTAAAATATTGTACAACTTGAGAAGGTATTTCCATTAAAGTTTCTCTAGCTAATAAATGATAATTTTGATAATTAAATTTACGAAATGGTACAAATTGTACAATATCTCTAATTGAAATTTCATTTCCGTTTGATAATCTTTTATCATCACCATCTAATAAATGCATTTGTGAAAAATCAGCAGAACCAACACCAACAATAACAACACTTAATGGATATTTAGATGCTTTAACTAATTCCTTAATTGTATCTGGTAAATCTGTAATTTCACCATCTGTTAATATTAATAATATTAAATATTTTTGATTATTTTGAGATTGTTCAACACTTAATTGTGATGCATAGGCAATAGCTGTTTGAATTGTTGGTGAAAAATTAGTTGGTCCATATAATTCTATTTTAATTAAATATTAAAGTAATAAATATTATTAAAATTGTTAAAATTATTAAATAAATAATTGAAACATACGAACAGTATTTAAAGCTAATCTATATGATTGTAAAATACCATCTACACCTACACAATTAGGATTAGATGGATTACCATTTAATGCAAAACAATGACTAATATCACCTGTTGGTAATTTTGCACCAAATCCAAATGCTATTAAAATTAAATAAATTAAATTAAATAAATATAATAAAATAAAAATATAATTTAATATAAATATAAATATAAATATTAAATAATAAAATAAAAATTTCAACATACATGGAAATAATTTATCATTATCATAATAAGATAAAATATCAGTAATAGATTTAATTGCCATTTCATATTCATTAAATTTACCACCAAAATGTAAAGATGATTGATCAGTTGGATTTCCATTTGAAGCAGTAAAATCAATTGAAACAATTAAAGAAACTTCTAATCCACCTGATAAATAATCTATAAATGTATATTCTTCTTCTTTTGGTTCAATTAATAATGTTTTTACTTGTATTTTACCTGTTACTTTCTTTTTATCATCATTTAATATTAAATTATTATTTTTTAATTCTTTTAATTCTTTAATTGTAAAATTTGTATATCCAATCTATATTTTTTATTAAAAATATATTAAAATATATTAAAATATATAAATTAAAATATTAAAAATAAAAATATTATAATAAAAAATAAAAAAAAAAACCTACCAAATCTGGATCAGAATGTTTATCCCAATCATAAATAGTTAATATTAATTGTAAATTTTCATCTAAATTACATAATTTAAACATTGAAATTGTAAATGGATTAAATATTGGATTTAAATTATTCATTATAATTTCAGATTTATATAAATCAATTAATTTTCCATTTACATTTCTAGAAATTATAAAAAATGGATCACTCTTTCCAAATAAATCTTTTTTAGCTAAATTTTTACCTTCTATTTGTAAAGTTAAATTAAAATCTCTAATTTTAGATATTTCTTCTGCTCTAATAGTAATAGTACCACCATTTTGAGAATTACCATATTTATCTAATAAAGGTACATTTATAGTAGAATTAGGTTTACTAACAATATCAGATATTTTTAATTCACATTTACCTAAAAAATCATCATCATTTAAAGTAGATGATTCATTATCAACATCATAAATAAAAAATTGAATTGGTTGAATTTCTTCAAATTTATAATTTACTATAAATGTTTTAATAAAAGAAGGATTTAAATTATTTTTTTGAATTTCAGTTCTACCAATTTCAATATAATTATATATATTATTTGAAGTAGATGAAGTAGTAGTAGTAGAATTAGTAGTAGAATTGATAGATTGTTTTTCACCTAATTTAACTAATGCTAATGGATCTGATTTACTTAAAATATCTTTATTTTTTAAATTAGAACATGATATAAATAATTCTAATTTAGTTTGTGGTGTTGATGATGAAAGTACATTAAATGGATCCATTATTATTATTATTAATAGTTTGTTATATTAATTATATTAATTATATTAATTTAAATAGATTACACAATTTTATAGAGATGATCAAAGAGAGATAATATCACAACAACAATATAGTGTGTAGTGATGATGTTTTTTTTGATTGCTTTTTAAAAACCGTTGCCATGATGATGACTTTGTGATGGTGTGATGACTTTTTCCATTGGGTTCATTAATAGATAACATGAACTTTTGACAAGAGAAGGGCGACCCAATCCCATTAATCACTGCATCATATCAATACCATTAAATAATACAATAAATAATATTTATTTAAATTAATAAATTATTATAATACACACAATTTACAAATAATATTAAATTATTATTCTTGTTGTTGTTGTTGTTGTTGTTGTTCAATATTATTATTATTAAATAAAGTAGGATCTCTAATAATTTGTCTTTTAAAAGTAGGTTTAGTAAATTCAGTTAATTCTCTAGCATAGATTTCATATCTAGAAGTGGATTGAAACATCCATCTATCTTTAACTTGTCTATTTAAATTTAAATCAATTTCAGTAACTAGTAAACCATCACCTAATCTAGTTAATTCAGGTGATCTACTTGCATCAGGTGCACTAACATATGATGATCCATAGAAATGTCCAAAATCTTTATGTGCTTTTTTACCATCAGCTGATGTAAATTCATTTGGAAATACTTCTGTACCAACTCTATTAATACTTGCTACAAAATAACTATTAGCAATAGCTGCATTTCTTGCTTCTATTTTAATATTAAATATAAATTAAATTAAAATATAAATTAAATATAAATATATTAAATAATATAAATATAAATTAAATAAATAAATAAAAAACATACCAATTGACCACATAGGTTCAGATAAAGTACCAACAGTAGCAGAAGGATTAAAAACAATTTCAGCACCATTTAAACCATAAGATTGCCAATTTAAAGGAATATGTCTACCATAACAAATATTAATACCAATTCTACCAAAATCAGTTTCAAAAACAGGATGACCTAAATTACCTTCCAAATAATAAGTTGCTTCATTAAAATCTCCAACACGTGGTATATGATTCTTTCTAACTTTACCAATATAATTACCTCTATTACCAATTACAACTGCTGTATTCCAAATTACATCATTATGTTCTGAATCTCTTTCTAAAATTGATGATACAATTACCATATTATATTTTTTAGCTAATTTAGATAAAAATTGTGTTGAACGTCCTGTTTCTGCTTCTTCAGAAAATTCCATCCATGGCTATATTAAATTATTATTATTATTTTTATATTAAATATTAAATATATTAAAATAAATATTAAATAGTAAATATATTAAAATAAATAAAAAATATTAAATATATTAAATAAAATAATATAAAAAAAACCTACTTGTTTTTCTCTTGTACAAAAAGCAAATGGCATTGTCCATGCTTCTTGTAAACCAATAACATTAACACCCATTAAATAGGCAGAATCAATAATTTTTTCAATTTTAGATTCAATTGCCTTATATTGTACATCAATTGGTTCAGTTGTATTGGTTACAATAGAATTTTGTATTAAACCTAATTTAACAATACGTGGTTTTCTAGATTGTTCTAATTGAACATTATCAATCATTGAATAAGCTCTAACTTCAAAATTATGTTCAATTGCTTGTTCTTTTACTTGTTTTGGAATTGGAAGTGATTTCCATTCATTACCATATAAAATACGACGAACTTGTGAAAAGGTTTCTTGTGGAAGGTGTTGTTTTAATGCATCATATACTGTTGAAAGTGATGTCATTGGATCATTTGGTTTAATATGTTGATTATTTTCCATACGAATTAATACTTCTTCACTTTTTACAATCATCATATTATTACATTGTAATGTTATTGTTAGAATACATAATAATAACATATTAAATACTACTACCATAGTTGTAGTAGTAGTAGACTTATGTTTAGTGATCAAATTCATCTTGATTATATGAGTTTGATCAGTGAATGATGGCTTGATGATTTTTTTTTTGTAAATTTAATTTCAGTTCATTTGAGAGATGTGATCGACGACGACGGATCACACAACAAGTCTTCAGATGATCGATCACAACAACAACATCACAGGAGATGGGATCATGAACTCTACGCAATGATAACATCCAATCAAATAATGCAATTGTAAACTAGTTGTATTTCACACATACATGTTTTAAATATTTATATTTCACATAATATTATGCATTGCAGTAGGTTGTATAAATGATGATGCATGTATTTATTATTGATTTGATCAGACATGTACAACTGTAGTGTAATACATTACAAATATAGTCATGGTGGTAAAGAAATAAAGATCATACCTTATTAGAGTTCTATTATCATATTGAACTTACTCATCAAAATCTCTTATACATCAAGTTGCATCCTAACATTTTAATCTCCAACATGTTTTGCTCAGTTGAATTTTAAATTCAAATTTGAACTACTAGTATTATCATTTTTGAATTAGAACATATTTATTAAACTATTTATTAATATATATATATTTAGTATATGATAGAGAGAATAAAATAATTTAATTAAAAATTATTTTTCCACATCATACTACCAACAGGTTGATTTGATTGAGCATTATATTTAGCATTTGATTTTTTACAATAAGGTACTAAAATAGTATCCTTATTAACAGGGAAATAAATTAATTGACCAATTGGCATTCCCTTATATACTCTTGTAGGTTTGACACAATTAATTTCCAATGTCCAAGTACCTTGAAAACCAACATCACCTTTACCAGCAGTAGCATGAATAGAAATACCCAATCTACCTGTACTACTTTTACCTTCTAAAAATGGTACATGTTCATGTGTTTCTGTATATTCTTCTGTTACTCCTAAATATAATTCACCTGGTTGAAGAATATAACCTTCATCTGGTATATCAAATAATTCAATTTCATTATTCTTTTTAGCATCTAGAATTTCATCTTTATAAATTGCTAATTTACTACCAAGATGAACATCATAGGAATTGGAGCCTAAATTCTTTCTATCATACGGTTCAATAATGATCGTCTTTTTTTCAATTTCTTTTAAAATTTCTCCATCTGTTAATATCATTTTAATGATGTTTATTTAAATAGATTGGTGTGTGATGATTAAATTTATTATCAAAGCTCTAGAGATGGTAATTAGTTCTTCTCTGTTTTTTTTTTTCTAGTTTTTTAAAATTGAGTGTATAACGCATGTTGGTGAGAAAATTGGCGCCAATCAATCCTCCTACTCATATCAATTTGAATCTTCCTCTCCATTCATCACACAATAATTTTAATGTAAAACTTGTTTAATAAATCATCACATATTAAACGGATAACATCACAACAACATCATCGGAGTAACTCTAATAATAATAACAAACTCTCTAATTAAAAAATGTCTTCATTTAATACACAATCATCTTCATCACCTCCACTTCAACAACCACAATTATCATCATCATTAAATAATACTAATACTAATACGAATACTAATAATAATAATACAATACCAAATAATTCATCATCTCAAACATTACAACAAACTCCATCCATGTCCTCAATATCATATTATTCATCTCCTTTAAATTCACCACAACAACAACAACAACAACAATCAAATAATTTATTAACAAATAATTTATTACAACAATCATTTCAATCTCCAAATAATAATTCTACTATAAATAATAATTCTACTATAAATAGTAGTAATAATAATAATTTAAATAATTTTGATGTAATTGGATTTTCAGAAGAAGAATTAAAATCAATTGATCAAACATTTTCAATTGGAGCAATGAATGCATTTGGAATGAAACAAAGTGAAAATGAAATTTTAAATTTAATTGACCAAATTAGTACATTACAAGTTAGATCATTTTTAGGATCAATGGAAATTGAATTAAAACATCAAAATTTATTAAATAATAATTTTGATAATTTTCAATCAGTTTCACAATTATTTCAAGAAAAGGAAAAATCAATTTCAAATTTAGTTAAAGATTTAAAAATTATTACAAGATCTATAAATGATATTAATCAAAAAATACATCAATCTAATAATAATAATAGTAATAATTAATATTAGTTAATATTTTTTTGTAAATAAATGTAAATAGTTACGATAATAACAATTCATTTTTTAAAAAGAAATTTAAAATTTTTGTACAAAATTTAAAAATGTTTTATTTACATTGTTTAATAATACTTGTTACACTCTCAAAATTAACAAGTATATATTTGGTAAAATGACTACTACAGATATTGTTGATTGGAATATGAATTTTTCAAGTAAACAATTGAAGAATGAAATAAATTTGAATCTTGTATAGAATCTTCATAATCTGATAACGTATTATTACTATGAGATAATGTTAATGTATTACTATGTGATGATTCATATGGATGTGGATATAATAATGTTGGAGTTGGTGGTGTTTGAGGTGTAATATCAAACTCTGTTATTTCTGTCAAGCCTTCTTCTTCAATTGTATGTTCATGTTCTGTACTCATATCATAATGATGATAATGGTGTTTACTGTTATGATGTTTATGATGCACTTTATGTTCAATAACAATGTCATAGTAGTTAGTGGTATTATTATTATTATTATTGGTATTAGTAGTTGTAGTATTGGATATCGAAGAGTTCAAAGTCTTCTTTTCTTTACGTGAGGTGGCTTTGTTGAATTTGTTGCCCATTTTGAGTTGTTTTTTTGTGTTTGTTGGTTTAATCCATTGTGCATTCCAAAGGTCATTTTGTGTTGTTTAAAATTTTCCTTATCCGAATTATTTTGCGTCCAATTTCTTTAGAATTGTTATTTTAAATATGCCCTTTTTTGGTCACATTCTCACAAATTTG